>NW_017670960.1:386664-396648 GCF_001879085.1 Nicotiana attenuata
GATTAAAAACAAAACATCTCGAATTATATTAATTAATATGTTATAATTGATTCATCGACTTATAACCTAGTGATGAATGAATGTAATTCATTAACTCTGTTACAATACAAATAATGATTACAATATCATGTACTATAACATGTTATATATGTAGTTAAAGTAGCACGAAGTGTGTGTGTGTGTTATATATATACACACACTAACATATACTATAACAAGTTATATAAACGTTATTATAGTGAAGTGTCTCTGTGTGTGTGTGTGTGTGTGTGTGTGTGTATACACTAACACTTGTTATAGTATATGTTAGTGTGTGTGTGTGTGTATATATATATACACACACACATACATACATACACACACATAGACAGTTCACTGTAATACTATAACGTTTATATAACTTGTTATAGTATATGTTAGTATGTATATATATATATATATATAATATATATATATATATATATATATATATATAGAGAGAGAGAGAGAGAGAGAGAGAGAGAGAGAGAGAGTAATTGATTAAAAACAAAACATCTCGAATTATATTAATTAATATGTTATAATTGATTCATCGACTTATAACCTTTTTGTTTTTTGGTTAAAGTAAAATTTTATTCAACCAAAATTGTACATTTACAGCCACTAGTTCCATTTGGACTCAAGAACTAGTCATCTCTATATCCTTCTATCTAAGAGTGTTAACTATGCAATTACATTCATTGACTATATACTCTTAGATAGGAAAACTGTTTAAGCTATCTAGTATCTTCTTCCATTTGCTATAACATTGTCATCTGATGTGCAGTTGGAGGCTAATTTCTTTAAGTCTCTGATGACTCTCTCTCTTTTCATTTTTGGAAATCTTCTAGCATTCCTTCAATCCAGACATGGTATACTGTTGCCAGCAAACAACCATGCTAGAACTTGGCTTTTTAGCTTTGCTTCCTCTGCATCTCTTTTCATCCAGCTTACCTTCCTCACTCCATTTTAGGAGCTCTCTTTCCATTCATCCACTTCAATAGAGAACACCAGATATCTCTTGCATATTTACACTCAAAGAAAAATGAGCTAGTGTTTCTGTAGTTCCTGTATAGAGCACAACACACATTCTTTTGGTACATTGTATTCCCCATCTCTCTAGTCTGTCCACAGTTGCAACCCTTTTGTTTATTGGCTAGCCATAACATGAATTTGATGCCTAGGAATTTGCCTTGCCTCCATAGTCAGATTTTCCATTGAACTTTTGGATACTGTGGCTGAAAGGATAGATAGGCTGCCTTGATGCTGGATTTATCACCCTTGCTACATTTTCAGTTCCACCTTGTAGTTCCTGTTTCCAAACATTTCCTTGCATCAAGTATTTTCCTCACAAGCCAGCCAAGCCTGTGTAGGTGTTTTCATGGACTCTATCTCCTTATTCTTTATGTATATAACCATGTATCCATTGCAACCCATAGTTGGATTCCTTCCTTGTAGAAACTGCCCATAGGAGTTTGCAGTATGGCTGCCCTGTTCCACAAAGTATAGTCTATCAACTTTAAGCCCCCAGCTGATCTTGGGCATACACAATGATTCCCAGGAGACTAGAGCTTTTTTTCTGGTGCTTCACAACTTCCAGTCCATAGAAGGTTCTGCATTACACTTGTGATGAGTTGAACAACCTTCTTGGGTAATACAAAATCTGAGCCCAGTATGTTTGCATCTCGAAGAGGATACCTTTTGATCAACTGCACCCTTCCACTATAGGATAGAAATTTAGTAGTCCAGCATCTGATTCTTGATATCATCTTCTCAACAATTGGCATACACTGTTGTACAGGTAATCTTCTTTGAAGAAAGTGGAACCTCCAGGTATTTAAATGGCAATTCTCCTGGTGCAAACTGCATCCGTTTAGAATCTGCTACTTTAGTTCCTGAGGAATTCCAGCAGTGTACAGAGAACTCTTATCCAAATTTGCTTTCAGCCCAGACACATCAGAGAAATGATTAAAAGCTTGGAGCATTAGTCTAATTGAAATACATCAGCCCTGCAGCAACATGAGTAGATATCAGCAAAAACTATATGTACCAACTTCATCTCGCTACATCTAGGATATAATTGAAATCAGGATTTGTTGTAACTGTTTGAGGGATCTGTTTAGGTACTCCATACTCAGCACAAAAACAAGTATGGGGACATGGGGTCACCCTGTCTCAATCCCTTCCTTGCTTCAAAATTTTGGAGTCATTCCTCCATTTATCAAAATAGTATAGCTTACAGTAGATACACATTCCATAATTCCACCCTACAAATTTCCCAGGAAACCCAAAACTCTAGTAGAACAGTTCTAAGGAAGTCCCATTCAACTGAGTCATAGGCTTTTCTGATGTCCACCTTTACCATGCATCTAGGAGAGACTCCTTTCTGCGTATACCCTTTCACTAGCTCATGTGCAATGATTACATTATCTAAGATTACTCCTTCCTTCTATAAATGTTGACTGTGACTGTCCAACAATTGTATCTGCTACTAGTTTAAGTCTATCAGTCAGGATTCTTGCTATCAATTTGTACAAGGTTGTACAACAAGCTCCCTCACATAAGTAGGATTAGCTACCTTTGGTACTAGATGTGAGTGTGGTGCAATTTGCTTCCTTTAACATTTTCCCAGTTTCAAAGAACTGGATGACAGCCTTCTCTCCTATAGCATACCAAAATTCTTTGAAGAACTCTACATTGAACCCACCCACCCCTGGAGCCTTGTCATTTGGTAGCTCTTTTAATGCCTTTAGAAACATCCTCTCTTTGTGACTGCTGAAATAGTAGCAATTGTTGCTCTTCTTTGCAGACAAGGGCCATCTTTAGCTATGTCAGTATCTACACATGGTAGTTCATATGCTCTGTTCCCCATCAAACCTTGGTAGAACCTTATGAATTCCTGTTGCACCTGCTTTGGGTCTGTTAGCTGCATTCCCTGTTCATTATAAACAGTAGCTATGTTATTCCTAGCCTGTCTTGCTTTGAGTTGGGCATGAAAAACCTTGGAATTTGAATCTCCATGTTTGATCCATACAGCTCTAGATTTTAGTCTAAGAACTCTTTCTGAATAGTAGCCCATTTCTCTTAGCTCCAGTAGGATCTCTTTCTCTTCTGTGATCAATGAGTTGGTGTACAGGTCAGTTGCCAAGCATCTTGTACTCCTTTCAGTTTACTTGCATTTCCTCCAGCTTCTATTCTAACTTGTTCATTTCTTGATTCATCTGTTTAATAGCATGATCCACTTGTTTCAATTTCCTGCATACTACATACATAGCATAGCCATCAACTTGGGTCTTCCATGTTTCTTCAACCATTTCCTTGACTGATTGTTGCTTCAGCAGGACATTTAGTAGTCTAAATGGTTTTGGCAGCTTGTGTCATTATAACCTAGTGATGAATGAATGTAATTCATTAACTCTGTTACAATACAAATAATGATTACAATATCATGTACTATAACATGCTATATATGTAGTTAAAGTAGCACGAAGTGTGTGTGTTATATATATACACACACTAACATATACTATAACAAGTTATATAAACGTTATAAGTTATATATATATATATATATATATATACTATATATATATATTATATATATATATATATATATATATAACACACTTCATGCTACTTTAACTACATATATAGCATTTATAGTACATGATACTGTATTCATTATTTGTATTGTAACAGAGTTAATGGATTACATTCATTCATCATTAGGTTATAAGTCGATGAATCAATTATAACATATTAATTGATATAAGTCGAGACGTTTTTGTTTTAATATATATATATATATATATATATATATATATATATATAATATATATATATACACACATAGATGCATCTAAGTATGTTATAAGTCGATGAATCAATTTACAAGTGTATCAATACCTAAAAGAACCCGGCCCGTGTTCCGAGCGCTATATATATATATATATATAGACACACACGCACATACACACACAGACATTTCACTGTAATACTATAACGTATATATAACTTGTTATAGTATATGTTAGTGTGTGTATATATATAACACACACACTTCGTGCTACTTTAACTACACATATAGCATGTTATAGTACATGATACCGTATTTATTATTTGTATTGTAACAGAGTTAATGAATTACATATATATATATATATATATATATATAAAACACGCTTCGTTGTACTACTTTAACTACATATCTAGCATGTTAGAGTATATTTTAGTGTATTCATCCCATGTATTACAAAAGTGTTAACGGATTACATTTATATTATTTAGATACTAAATACAAAAGTGATTTTTAATTTTGACCAATGTTGACCTGAAAAGAGACCAACTTTGGTCGCTAATTATCCAGAAATTCAAATTAGCGACCAAAGTTGGCCGCTAAATATCCAGAAAATTAAAATTAGCGACCAACGTTGGTCGCTAAATTTAAATAGATTTATTTATATTTTATATAATATTTAAATTAATAATATAATTGTTAAACGTTAGAACTGGGTCCCAGATTAGCGAACCAAAGTTGGTCTCTATCTGCTTCCCCTTTAGTAAGCGACCAACTTTGGTCGCTAACTTTGAATTATATTTATTTATATTTTATAATTTTTTTAAATAATATTATAATTATTTAATTTTTATAACTGGGTCCCAGATTAGCGACCAAAGTTGGCCTCTATCTGCTTCCCCTTTCGTGAGCGACCAACTTTGGTCGCTAATTTTGAATTATATTTATTTATATTTTATAATTTTTTTAAAATAATAATATAATTATTAAAATTTTATAAGTGGGTCCCACTTTAGCGACCAAAGTTGGTCGCTGATTTAAGCATTTCTTTGACCAAGCAAGTCTGACCAGTCCGGTCAACATTTTGACCAAATTAGCGACCAACCTTGGTCGCTAATGTATTTAAAATAATTATTTAATTATTTTCTCCAATTTAGCGACCAACGTTGGTCGCTTTTCCTGACAGACCAATTTTGGTCGCCAAATTTTGGTCGCTTTTTTCCGGATTTTTAGTAGTGATAAAGCAATAATAACATAAGTGGACTAACCAACAAAATATTCTAGCAAACTTATTGTAATAACCCGAAATTTTTTCTTTTATATATTTATTAAATATGGGATTGGAATAACTTTATTTATAGCTATTGAGTCAGATATTAAGATAGTAAAATAGTGTATCAAATAAGTGGTTAGCGGGCTAGTTACATATTAGTAAAACTTAAGAATTAGAAGTGAGTAACTTTAATTTAATATTTAAAAGGTATACATGTGGGGCAAGCCTACCCTTTTAACACCCTCACGAGAGATTGACATTAGGTAGCCTAGGGCTTATAGCTGTTAACAAGGAAATTTCAATAAAAGGAGAGGATTTTCTTTCAGGAATTCGCTGGCGGCATTGGAAGTTAGCAGCGTGAGTTTTAGAGCTCCAGGTAATGAGATTACTTTGGTTCAGTAACCTATACTTTGAATATGTATTGTTTTGATATTTTGGTAAGATTAATTATGGCATTAATGACCTAATGAGTGATAATGCTTAGTTGTCATAATGAAAAGATAATTGCTATTTGAATTATAAATTGTTCAATGGATGCAATCTTTCGTAGAAGGAATTTGGATAATCTGGTAGTACATCTACTCCCATCCGATACAGTGGTGTATTTGCATATGGAAAATTATAGTTATCATTATCCCATATTAAAGATTAAGCAATTAAAGGATAGGTTTGATTGTGCAATTTTTTAGAAGAATTACGACTGCTACTACATAATTTTGACCCTTTTCCTAGGAGTCATAATGATTAGCTTCAGTGATTTGGTAATGATAATGAAATATAATACTTATTAGATTATGTATATAGTAGTTGCTGATTTTAACGTGAGCCAACAGTTATGTTTTCAAGGTTTTGGACACTATTGGATTTATACGCCACTGTGTTGTTTCCGATTTATTTTCTATGATTATTATTTCGGGACATGAATATTGGTATACTGGATATTTACATGAAATATTGAAATATATATGGTATTTGATATTTACATGAAATATTGAAATATATATGGTATTTGATATGTGGAATATTAAGATTCAACTCTAAGCTGGAAACTTAAGGATATTTAGATTTGATTCGATTAGCATAATTAACCTTGCTAATTAATATTTTGCATAGATTGAGGCCATTGAGACTGTTTTTAATTGGCGTTCTGGACTCTGCAAGGAATTGATGAATTTGTCGTTAGTAAGGTAAGTGAGACTTTAAGCTTTGATACCTGCTTTTCTAAAACCCGTTTTGAAAGTGCATTTTCTCTGCCTGGTCCATGTGTTGGGGCAAGCGTGCGCATGGCAGAATCGGTGGTCTTAGACTAGCCGCAAATATATTATTTTATAAAAAAATACAAAATAAAAAAAATTATTTTGTATGTATGTAATTTAATTTTTAAATTTTAAGGGTTCCTGCTTTTATGAAATAATAATATTAAATATTATTAAAATAATTCTTTGAGTAAATAATTGTACATGAATGAATATGTCGAGATTAGGATGATTGATATCGTCTAAACCTACAAAGTTGAACAATCAAAGTTCAATTTATACATGTAAAATAATTGTACTTATTTTGATTTATGAGGTACAAACATGTATTAATGATCAGTACCTTATCTTAATACTTCTCTATAGACTATATTCCTAGTATATGTTTATTTTATTCGAATCAATTGTTCTATCATGTTCTATCATGATCAGGACTCTTATTGTCGATACAAATATTCCTCTTCAAAGTAGTACCACTGTTACTAACTTGCAAATTACATCACAAAAGTATGAAATTAAAATTAGTAGTAAGTATGAACTAATTATGTATGAAAATAGTTCATAAGTTCCTTTAAAAAAAATTTACAAAGATAGTGCCGTCACTATTTTTTATAATAAAATAGTTTTAACACTTCAACTTGAAACTACTCCATAATCTGAATGGGTATTTTATTTATTTATTTATATTTTCGTTTCTTATTATAGGTAATTATAAAATATTTGATTTTATTAATTCATATAGAGTAACTAATTAATTCAAATTTAAAATTTAAAATACTTTTTAGTTAGAAAGGTAGTTTATTTTGTCTTAATAATGCCATTTGACCTTTTATGGTTATGCCACTTGGCTTAGTGAGATTGTTTTTTCCTTCTACTTTTAATTATAGAAAGATATAGATATAGATTTAAATTTTTGTATGCTAATTTGTTTTATATATATATATATATACATATATATATATATATATATAATTTTTTACTTTATTCGATTATTTCCTATAATATTTTCTGAATAAATAAACTTTTTTATTTAAAAAAGAAGAAAATTTATTTTGAAAAACAAAGAAATTTTGAATTGGTAGTTTTTTATTTTTTGTAGTTTCAGTTTTTTATTTTAAAATAATTTAAAAGCTCCAACTCGAAACTACTCTCCAACTAGAATGGGCATTTTCTTTATAATTTTTGTTCATATTTACTTTATAATTTACAGATATATAAAAATAATAATCCATAACTAATTATTAACTACTTATGCCATGTGGCTTTTTCCTAGACTGCCACTTGGCTTAAGGAGAGGGCTTTCTCCTCTCCTTTTAATAATATACTAGTATTAGGACCCGCGCGATGCGCGATTTATTTTAACGAAACTTATCATAGCAAGGAATATTCTGCAATTTGTAGAAAGCAACAAACTTGATTAAAGGACAAAAGTCACAGCATCCAACATATTGGTTTGCAATCCAGTCTAGAACATAAAATTTACATCATCCACTAAAAATATGAAGCAAATGAATTGCTTTAGTAGAAATCAGCAATCTCAATTAAAGCCGCAGTATAGAAACATATAGTTGCATCCTGTATGAATTTGTGGTGATTTTTCGGCTCGATTTGAACACCCCTAACTATAATGCAAATTTTGTTCACTACCAACCGCAGTCTCCATCTTCTTTTCCTCACTTAAACTGGGGAAACCAATTCAGCATTTAATCATCTTGATAAATCTCTGTGTTCTATTTTTTATATTTAAATGGAAAAAAGGATAAGTGCTTAGCTTATCTGAAAAATACAATATAGACACATTTCTAATTGGGTGCATATGAACTTGGCTTCCTATAAATTTTAGGTGTATATCTTCATCACATACGAAAGGACATTGGCACTGGAATTATCATAGGGAAGTCTGCTACTGAAGAATGAAATGGTATATTGGAAATATTGCTGCAGACTTGTTCATGATTTTTCGCCATTTATAATAGATCTGGAACATTTATGCAATCCTTTTTTTTCTTTGGCTTGTTATTCTTATTCATTTGCTCTGAAAGTCTGGTAAAGGATGCTGAATTTAAAAGGTAGCTATCTCAGAGTAAAAATTCACATGGTCTTCAATACATCAAGATGACTGAATGATGGTGCCTAAACTTTTTACCTCTTTCCCATGTTCCTAAATTGAGCTGTTGTTGCTTAAAGGATGGAGTATTGATTCTTATTTTTCCATTTTATTGAATACTATGTCTCATACAAAAAAATTGTATCAGAAGTATGGAGTCTCCCAAACATAAGTAGGTATGAAAATCTCAACTACACAAACTCTTACCCATCACTTAATTCATTCACTTAACTCACATATAACATTCATAAATTCACATTTCTTTACTGCTTCTCTGAAGCTAATATGTATGTATGTACACACACACATATAAGACACACACACACACAGAGAGAGAGAGAGAGAGAGAGAGTTATATCTAGGGCTCATTTTCGCTAGTTTCAAGCCGTTCGGAGGTCGATTCACGTGGGATGACATTTCTAGAGTATTGTTTGGCTTGCTCAGTATTTGATTTGGCTTGTTCGAGGTAAATAACATATCTAAACTTGGATTTGAGGATAATTATCCCTGGGAACTATGATATTTGAGATGGGTTGGGGGTGACGCACGTGCTAGGTGACGAGCGTGTGTGCATGCACCGAAGTATTCATGATCCGGGTAGTTTTTAGGCGACAGTAAATCCAGTTTATTTCCCAGATTATCTAGTGTTACTTTTATTCTCTTTTTGATAGATCATTCACCTTGTGTTATCAAAATAAAAAATCTGAATAAATACAGAATAGTTCAATGCATAAGTGGAACAAACAATCAAATCTTTAAAGTACATTGCCATGATGACTCAATATGAGGAAATGACCAAAAAACTAATACTCTTGGGGTCTCACATGTAAAGTTTTCCACCTCCGCCGTATCTTTCCCAGTTCTGTCCTCTCCTTATCCACTCCTCCATAGTAGTATTTGAGAACGCAAGCATATCAGGTTCAAACCTGTTAACAATACACTATAACAAAACTTTTCCTTCTATAGAATTCCCAAACTGTGAAAGAATTACCTTTCTTACCTTTTATTGAGAAAATTTAGTAACAACTAAAATAAATAAAATATACCTCAATTGAAATTTCATTTAACTCATTAGCAGACTTCCCAATGAGACTTGTTGCTTCATGATCCCAAAACAACAAAGATATAAAGCCAGTGTGATCCATCACTTGCACTCGAAGCTTGTACCTGAAAGAGACGTTTAGAATAAGAAATGGAAACGTTAGTTTCATTTAATATTTTATAGTAAAATTGGTCCTTATTTTTGTAACTTGCAACTTTAGTTCTATTTCCTTGCAAATAGTGAAGCTTATCAAACCTATGAGTGGCAGAACTATCAAGGCGATCACATTTCTTGCAGTGAAATTTACTTCCAATTTTGTCAACCTTCTTCGAGCATCTCTTGCACCCCAAATATGACCATTCTTTTTCAAGTAGAAGATTCACTACAGTCGCAACAATCTAAATATGTCCTTCCTGGAAAGAAGTCAAGTTGTAGCAAATTTGATTGTTGGAATCTATATATAAATGCCAAGAGTACATAAGCTGTGAAAAA
>NW_017670961.1:0-3346 GCF_001879085.1 Nicotiana attenuata
TCGACTTCGTTGAGATTTGGATTTGGGTCACATAAATGTGCACCCGCATTTAGGAAGGTAAGATTATTTAAATTGCGTGCCTAAAGAGACTATCGCGTTATTATCTTTGGGGAAGGCCGTGAAATTCGCTAAACGGCCCATCCCGAAGTCTAAGTATTTTTAGTATAAACATTTATCGAGGGCCCCGCAATTTATTTGTTTTGTTTAGCAAGGCTCGTCTAACTTTTATTATTTAAAGGCCAAACCTAAAGCAACTATGATTTTCTATATTTTTTGTTTCTAAGAATAAAGAAAAAGTCCTAATCAATTGATATTATAAATTTCGGGCCTCGAGTTCAAGTTCGGATTCAAACAAAAGGGACAATCTCTTAATTTTAACCCGCTACTAACTTGAAAGCCCAAACTTATGCTATACTAAACTATGAATTGAGACCTTCAAACCAAGTCCAAATTAATGGAATAAGCGAGTTTGCTATTAAACAATTGCAGCTGGCAGGCCTCGATGCCATCCCCTTGAAAGGGTTAACTGGGCCTGGCGTAAGCGGAGGGTAGGCCCAGGCGGCAGTAGTACTTTAAACCAATAACGAATCCACCCGGCGGGATTATCACTGATGCATTACAAATTTTAAAACAATTGGATAACTAACTACACCTTAGTTGTGGAATTTGCCCAAAACAATTTAAACAATTACCAATTAATAATGCTTACAAATCAGTTTTGAAATGACTGGAGCGTTTTGAAACAGCTTTACCTTAATTGCTTTTGATTCCTATTAACTCACAATTATCGTTACTAAACACAGATATTGCAACTTCAGGATTAAACTACCAAATATTAATATAGGTGAAGATCGTGTTAATACAACTGACTTATGCTAATTACTTGCAACAATTCGAGTGCACAAATGTTAACCATAAAGAAGAATCTATCAATCAGTTTCCCAAATTCAACCTATTTGCTAACATTGAAAATTAAACTAATCACTGAAATGAGACTATACTTATGCTAAAGAATGACAAATAACTCCAGTAGCCCCGATTGTCTATTTTTAACACAACGCTAAAATGAAACCAATACTAAACCATATTAAGACTAGAAACGGATAATTACAAATTTGATAGCCTGAGACAGTCCAAATCACACAGTCCAGTTTTCAGTTCCACTATGTATACAGGAGTATCAATATACTACTAACCAAATCACAAAAAATCATCTAAACATACAGAATTGTTAAAATAACAAAGCAATATCAGAATTTTGGATTTCAACTTCATTTCACGTTTTCAACAGGAGATGCTACATCAAATCAGTCTCGAAGTGTACCTGGATTCGAATGAAAAAACAAATGAGAAGGAGGAATAGATCAGCAGCAGTAACAACAGCTGGTTACCAGCAGTTAACAGCAACAATTTGAATGTTTTGAACCCAAATAACTTCACAAAACTCAAGCCAAGACCACAGAAATGCAGCAACCAGTAAATAACCCAAAACAAACTGACTGAATTCCACAAAACTGCTCGAAATCAAACAGGGATGCCTCTGAACCTTCAAATTACCAGGACTGAACTAAAATGTAAACCAGTAGCTAAAGGTTGAAATTCATCTTCAGTTTTAATGAAATAGTCGGTTTTTTTTTTATTTTTCTGTTTTTGTTGTTTTTTTTTTGGATTTTGAATGTTTGAATTCCAAGATTAGATCTGAAAATCAGAGAAGTGCTTTTTGGGGGGAATTTTTTGGAGCTGAAAAACTTGTAAAACAAGGCAGTATCTACTGCCTTTTATAGGCAAAATGAGAGCAGCTCTTCCATTTTCTATTTACACTATTAGTCCTTCACTTATTTCTTCTTAACCCTTTATTTTCTGACTTGTTACTCAAGTTATCCCACTAAAATTACTGAGATTTACACTAAAGCCCTACTTTGGAAGGTCCTAGAAGATTCTAGTTGGTTCTAGTCTCAACTACAACATTATTCTCTACCTAGGAGTGCCTATTCTACCCTTCAATTACTCTGAAATTTACTAACCTAGCCTAGCCTTTTTAACTAACCAAACAACCATAGTTAGTCAATACTAAAACTAGAGATCAATCAGCTATAACCAAACAGAGTTTAAAATTTGAGCTAACTAATCTAATTAATTGAAATTGGACTTTAACTCTAATGAACACTAATATCCTATGGTCAAAACAGTGAATTAACCATTAACCAACAAGTAAAAAATGGAAACTAAAATATAATTCATCTCAAATACACAATCATGCATCGAAGTCATATGAATCACAAAGAATCAAAATTAGTTCTAAGAAAACTGGACAGAAAACAAAAAATCGAATTCAACTACTCAATAAAAGTAAAAATCAAAGAACTGACCACTGGATTAAACCAACAACATCAAAAATTAAAACAAAATTAAACTAAAAATCAGAAATAGTGCAGGCAGAATCAACCAAAAACGAACATTAAACTAGAAATCAAAAATCATGAGAAAAAAAAATCAAACAAGGAAGAAAGAAAGAACAGAAAACTCACTGATATATAACTTCTACAGTCCTGCCGCTTCTCAGATTTAAAATTCGAACCACTCCGGTGAGATTCGAATGCTACTGACGATGGATTCAACATGAGGGAAGTGAGGAGGTCATATGATGTCAATTTGGTGAGATTTGGAGGATTTAGGGCTTAGGCCGGATTTTCGATTTGATATTTGAGGAGTTTGGTGAGGATTCGAGGGACGGGGTTTGGGGTTTGGGGAGAGGAGAGGAAGGCGGTTCAAGGGTGTTAATTTGGACGGATTTGGGTGATCGCCGCCGCTAGGGGATCTTGTGGCGGCGCTAGGGTTCGTGTCTTAGATTTAAGATTCGAGGTGCTGGGCTGGCTTTCGAGGAAAAGTGTTTGGATAATCGGAATGGGGAGGTTGAGGAGGGGCTATGGTGTAATTTTGGTGGCATTTGGTGGTTCTCCGCCGCCGTGGACGATTTCCGGCGGCGGAGCTAAGCGGAGCCGGCGAGGTTTCTATGGGGGGGGGGTGGGGGGGTTTAGAGAGACGATGGCTTGGGGTAGGGGGGCTCCGACCGTTATATATCTTTGATCGTGGACTTCCTGTCTGTTGGATCAATAATCATCAATGGTCAAGATTAGAACTTAACCAAACGACGTCGTTTGGCTGGGCGTGGGGAATGGACTGGATCGAGGATTTGGGCTGGACGGGGTGCGTATGGTTTGGGCCAGGTTTGTTTTCTCTTTTCTTTTATTTATTTTTTGTTTTCATTTTTAGTATATATATATTTTTTTGTATTTTCTCTGATTTTTATAAAATCAAAGATAAAAATGAAACCTAGTTCATTTCC